>NW_028074552.1:0-1707 GCF_014824575.4 Sturnira hondurensis
TTTGATTGAAGGTAGGAAGAAGGCGAGGGAGGGAACATGTAGGTACCTGGGAAAGAACATTCTAGGGACAGAACACAGATCAGAGGTGTGCGGGGACACAGGTCCTACACTCAGCTCAAAGGCCAGCATGGATGGCACAGGAAACCCCAGGGACAGAGTAGCAGCTTGTGACTCTGTCCATTCTGATCCCGGAGGGAGCTTTGGTTTCTTTCAGTGGAGGGTGGTATTTAGAAACCAGATCTGGATTTGTAACATACCAGTTGCTACAAAGGAGTTACTGCTTTTGGACCCTTTCAGCAGACGGAGCTAGGAGATACATGTCTGTATGTGTGCACATGAACACAAGTCCATATAGACATGTGTGTGTGTGTATAGCTATTTCTGGATCTACCTCTGTTTATATATTTTTTAAAGTATGAATTCATACCAACACTTCTAACTTTAATCCACCACCTATGGATGGACAGGTCAAATAAGTTGAGGACGAAGATTGTGTGTAGCCACGGGGAGTTTCTTGATGACATTTCTGATAATATTTCTAATGTAACAATGGAGGCCAAAACCTGTCTGAATAGGTTCAAGGGAGTAAGAGGAATGAAACCAGGAACAATGTGTAAAACAACACTTCAAAGAGGTTCTGTTGTAAAGGGAAAGAGAAAAGCACGATACTCATGGATTTGTTATGAAGCTGGAAGAAATAGTGAATGTTGCCAAAGAGAAGACAAAAAGGATTTTCCATGTGTGGCACCAGGAGATTAAGCCCAGTATGTGGGCAAAGATGCAGGTATGGAGGGAGCTTGCTGAAATGTGCTGGTGGAGCAGAGAGTAGGAACCAGTCATTGGGTCGAGTGGCTAAGCAAGTGGAGCCAAGGAACATAGTGTGAGGGCCAGGCAGCTACCAGAGCCCATCTAAGGATAGTGATCCTGTTTTCAAAAGTGAGACCAGTTAACATAATTGTGTGTTTTTTAGCCCCTTTTGGCTGTAGAGATTTGAAATTAATGTGACGTAAGGTGTAACCAAGGGGCTGAGTTGAAGACGGGGGAGGGAGCTGAGGACATTTGCTGGGAAGTGGTGTGACTGACAGGGAGTTAAGCAAGGAAAGGTAGGGTGAGAGGGTGGAGGATGGGAAAGTCCTAGAGTGTCTCAGGGTTGGTGCAGCGGGGTTGTTGGGAGAGGGCTAGAGAGACAGGTCAGAGGGTAGCATCTTTGAAATTGAGATTATGGGTGTTGTAGTTATTTATAGAGACAAGGTCATGGGTATGACTAAGGGTACAAGTAGTTGAGCCAAGATAGTGGGGACTATATCAAGGATTGAGAGGCCAGAGTATTAAATAGATCATTTGCATGGATATGGACATTGACCAAGGAGGAGCAAAGATTTACTTACTGTACAGCAATAGAATCCTCAGGGAAAAGGGATGATGTCCCAGCAGCCTTAGATGATGGCAGTAAAGAGAGCCAGGACATACTACATCCTTATGACATGAGTTGCAAAACCTGAGACTTTTAGGGGCAGAGGAAGAGTGGTCTCAACCCAGTCACATGGGCCCAGGAGGATGCCCCTTGCCTTCCAAGGCCAGGGGAATGAAGGTGTGGGAAAGAAATCAGCTGCTCCCCAGAGTCCAGCAGGGAAAGCAGCGTCCTCAACCAAGTATCAGGTTATTTTAGAGCAAACTAGGAAGGAAATGCTCAGAGAAGTGGAGGTT
>NW_028074553.1:0-1189 GCF_014824575.4 Sturnira hondurensis
GGAAAGTGCATTACAGAGGTTTCTGTGTTGCGGGCTTCATGAATGCCACATAGAGATTGGGTGCATCTGTCACAGGAGAAACTCGGTTCTCCTTGTCAATGTGGTAAAGAATTGCAGATCAGCAAGTGTATTAGCACACAAGCAGGGTCTATTACTGATATGTTCTCATGGAAGAGGACAGGTCTTGCTGAGGCGGGAGTGAAAGAGCTTGGGTGGCGAGGGCACCAGGTCCTTTGTCCTGACTCATATAGTTGGTGGGATGGAGGTGAAGTTACATACTAATTGACAGGTTAAAGTGGTGCCAGCTTCCATGGGGGACATGACTACCCAAATGTAGGTGTGGGTGTCATTAGCCTGAATCCTTATCTTGCTTCAGATCCCTTTTGGTCATCTTGTAATATAGATACATGACAGAATTAAATTTGAGGCAATTACCCAGTTACCTATGGTTTTTTTCTGTCAGCACTAGGGACCCTCTCATAAATCAGATAGTGACCAGAGGCAATTAGCCAAATTTGATTTACAGGTCCTTTCCTTGAGTGCTGTGGGCCCTCTCCCATCTTCTAGGCCTTGGAATGAAGTTTCAAATCCTTTCTTTCCCAGATAGTGGGAATGATACCTAGAATGTCAATGTGTTAGCATGGTGTTTCTTCTGATGCTGGATAATATGGCAATAGAATTGGACCAGGCTGAGGTCTGCTGAGTACTAACTCCTCCTTGTTCTTCCCGCCTTGGCTCACCATCTATCCTAACACACCAGTGGGGGCACATGCTATTCCCATTGTCAGTTCTCAGCAAGGGGTAGCCAAGGGTCTTGTTTCACTGGTCACTCTCACCACCTACTTGTGTTGAAGAGGCTCTGAAGGTGCACAGGGTCAGTGGGAGGGTGGTGACCTGGAGGGAAGTGAATTTCCCACCTCAGGCCTTCTTGGGGAATCTGAGTCTCTGTGGTAAAAGCAGTGGGGTCTGCTCAAATTCTGAATTTGGCTACAGACTCCTACCCTGTCCTTATCTTCCTTTGTCCAGCACTAAAGACCCAGAAGACATGGGCGCTGAAGGCTGTTCGGGAGGACTTGTGATCTCAGTGATCCTCTTGCCAGATTCTTTCTGTGCTGACTCAACTTTGAATGTCAAACGAAAAGGCTGGAGTTCCCATTTCCGTTGTACAGACTAGTAAGCAGGCAGAGAG
>NW_028074554.1:0-633 GCF_014824575.4 Sturnira hondurensis
CTCCCACCCCAACTAATTGAATTTAACTCTACCTCATTCACTCGGCTTCTTTCCAGAGATGTATCTCTCATAGACATATTTGTCTTCATCGGTCTCTTTCTAAATTAAAAATATATTTAAAATGTTATTTTATGACTCTATTGATAAAACACGATACCCTTATGTATTCTTTAACAATTTTTTCCTTCTAAAATAAAATACAAGGTAAAACATTGGTGGGTTTCTGTAAAGTAACCTGGGTTCTGGCCACTCTGCCTACAGTGCCTAGTGGCCTGGTGGGCCCTGCTTCTCCTGCTTTCTGAATAATATACTTTATACTTGATAAGGGACATCTGGAATGTGATGCCTCCAAATAGCCACAGGTGTGTTATAAGGAATAATTATATTTCTTAAAATGGAATTTTTCGGATGATCTGTAGGGTGCACTCACACTATGGAGAGGTCTAGGCAAGTGAAGGAGATTTTTCATACTCAAAATCCAGGGAGAGGGAGGCACAACACTCAGGGGACCACACAGCAGGGACTCCAGTGAAGCGAGGAGGAAGTGAAGACCGGTGGGCAAGTAACTTTATTGAGAGTCAGGGTGGAGTAAACAACATGAAGTCATGAAGGGATTTCATCAGTGTGTTTGAA
>NW_028074556.1:0-853 GCF_014824575.4 Sturnira hondurensis
TCTCTCGTGAGGACAACTATTCCGAATTAGTTATTTCTTATTCACTTGTGTGTTCTCACACATTTGAACACAGGCCTGGGCAGGGCGGGGCCGGACGGAGCGGAGTTAGCGCACGCGGGCCCCTCGATGCTGAAGGGATTCGGGGCCCCTCGGGATGCGGGCATCGGGGTCTCTCAGGCTGGACTTTGAAGGTCTCGGCCTAAGGGCTCCACATCGCAGGGCTCCTGCTTACCGGTCAATTTCGGGGGGGCCCCAGCCGCGCTACCCACATTGGCCCAGTGTCCCCTCCGAGGTCCTGGGGCTTCCCGCCCTCGGAAGGAATGAGGGCACCCGGGGCCAGGCTCCTGCCTGGAAAGCAGTGTGGGCGCGACCCGCCAATCAGTGCTGCGACCCCTCCCAGGCCCGCCAATGGGCGGTCCGAAGCGGCTGAAAAGGCGTGGCAGGCGGGCAGAGCCTTCTGGGTTCCGGGCTGGCCGGCGGAAGACCCGCCCCGTCCCCCGGGGATTGGCTACTCTGGGTCTCCTGAGTGCCTGTCACGCAGCCGGCCGCAAGGACCGAGGATTGGTGCTTCGCGTGGCTCTTTTTCCTGCGACTAGTGAGGGATTCACCCCGCAGGAGCTGGGAGCCCCGAGCTAGGCCGGATCTTAGGGTAGATGTGACCCTCCTGCCGCCTGACAAAGCGTCCGTGTCTCACCAGACTGTGGTCGGGATCCCCAACTTTCGTCTAGGCCCGTCCGTGTCCTCCTTGGTCAAACCCACTTTCATCTAAAGTGGCATCAGCAGTGAGGGCGTGGTCAAGACTGCATTGCAGTCCCTGGAAACTTAAGTCAGTCAATTCTGACCATGCTATTCA
>NW_028074557.1:0-2188 GCF_014824575.4 Sturnira hondurensis
GGGAATCCAAAACGCAAGCAGCCCCACAGGCCCAGCGTCCCCACCACGGCCTTAGGCTCCCTCCGTCCCAGGTGGCTGTGGGGGTTGAAAGCTACATGAAGATGAGGAGAGGGAGCAAGGCAAAGGGGGTACACTCGCCATTAACACACTTTATGTATTTTTAATATTTTACTTACTCATTTTAGAGGGGGTGGGGAGAAAGAGAGGACCATCAATGCATGACAGATACATTGATCAGTTGCCTCTTGTACGCCCCCAAGTGGGGACCTGGCCCACAACCCAGGCATGTGCCCTGACCAGGAATGGAACTAGCAACCTTTTGGTCCACAGGCCGGCACTCAGTCCACTGAGCCACACCAGCCATGAACACATTTTAAAGACCTTTCACTGAAGTCCCACCTAAAGTGCTTATATCATCAACCAGTGTAAGCCAGGTTAGCGCCGATGATTTGGGGAGATGAAGAGTAACCGGGTGCACTTGTCACCCTGATGAAAAAAGACAGGAGACTGGCAATCTCTGTGACACGTTACACAGATGAAGAAACTAAATCCCAGGAGAAGTAAACTGCTAATGTTTGTGAACTAGAAAGTAGGAAAAAGGGGAGAACCCAGCTCAGTGGGTCTGCAGAGCCCCGGACCTGCAACCCAACACATGGCCTTGCGCTCAAGACACGTTACTGGATGTAGGGCAGTACCCGAGCCCCTGCTGTAAAGGGCTGTGCACGCTACGGGTGCGGTGAGGGGAGGTACCATGGCTCCGCTACTGTGTGTCTGCGCTCTGCACAGACGTCAGCACTGGTTGAATGAATGGTTGAGACAGGAGACCATGGGATAGAAAATGAACTTGATGAAATCTTGGCATTAAAAGGTGAGGATTTCGGTGGATTAAATCCAAAAATGCCCTCACATCCTGTATGGCCACAGACACAGGGAGTGTTGCTGTTTTGGAGTGAAGGGTTTGATCCAGCAAACGTTTATTCCACGTCTAACCCGTGCCATGCATCCTAGAACGTGGCTGGGATGGCCGATTCGACCAGATGCAGTCCCTGCCCTTGGGAACATCGCAGGCCAGTGTTGAGAGTGCGGCAGCTACGCCCTGCCACCTGGTCGTGGACTAGACAGAGCTGGCCGGCCCACTTCCTCGGGCCAGTTCCCTACCGCCTGCCACACGCTCCCTGTGGCTGCCGCTCTTGAACTTTGAGCTACTCCCTTTCATCACCATCCTGGGAAAGGGCTGCTAAATCCTTCAAATAAGTCAGGATTAATAAATGCCCTGACACACTCCATTCCCAAACAGCTGGCCTTTTTCCTAAGCGAGTCATGGAGTTTATCTGAGCGCATCTCACCACCTCTGCCCTCTGCCTCGGCCGCCCTAGTACTGGACAAATCAGAGTCCTCTCCGTGTGGGGGTCAGTAGACTTCTCCTACATTACCGCCTTGCTGGTGCTGCCTTCACTTGCTTACTTTGTTTCTCTACCTGGGGGAGGATTCTTTTGGAGTAAATTATATCATGTCACTTGTCTTTTCTCAGCGGTACTCAGTCTATGCCAGGCACTGGATTCAACTTCCCTGCATACATCATCTCTTAGTGGTCCTTCCAAAGCAGTGTTCTCCCATTTTTAAATGAGGAAAAGTGTTTTCAGCAAAACCCGAATGGGCTCTACTCTGGGATGAATCCAAGAGAAGTGCCACTGACCGCTCTCTGGCAACTTACTGATGGTTAGGTAAACATGAGCGACGTATCACCTTTTGAGCCAGACAGTAAAGGGGTTTGCAAAAAAAGTAAAAAGCTGCCTCTCTTCTCACTAATTTATTTTTGGTTTGGGAAAATTTGTACTTTTAATGAAAATATTTATGTTGATGTAGTAAGTTTTTAAAAAATTTATCTTTAGAGGGGAAGGGAAGGACAGAGGGAGAGAAATATCAATGCATGTTGTCTCTCACGTGTCCCCTGCCCCCTGCTGGGAACTGGCCTGCAACCCAGGCATGTGCCCTGACTGGGAATCAAACCGTGATCATTTGGTTCGCAGGCCCATGCTCAATCCACTGAGCTATACCAGCCAAGGCAATGTAGTAAGTTTTTAAATACGTTTTTAAATTCTCAGTTTTTTTTTTAATTTTATTTTTTTTGGTCTTTTTTTTAAATTTAATTATTTTTCAAGTACAGTTTTCTGTCTATTACTCCCAT
>NW_028074558.1:0-730 GCF_014824575.4 Sturnira hondurensis
ATTGGCCAATTCTTTTTTTTAACTTTATTTTTATGAGAGACACTATTACACACGATGCCATTTTCTTGCCCCCAGTTGCCCCCCTCCACCCAAGTCCCTGTGCCCCCTTCTCTCTCTTTCTCATAAGCTAGATTTGAATTGACTTTCCCCACAGTAGTAGGAATTGAGTGGGGCAACAGGGTGACAGAAATATGACAGGTTAATCATTACAGTGAAGCTGAAGGTTTCCCACCTCTCTCTTCCTAGAAAGGTAAAATGTATTTAGGCTAGAAGAACCAGGCAGGAAAACTCTCTCAGAGACATTCCAGACACCTGGTTTGGGCTAGACTAGCATTCAATCTATAATTTTGCATAACTCCAGAGAGAAATCAAATGGCAAGTATAACACATCACCTGAGTGGCACAGTGTGCATGTGTCCCAAAGACCAGAGGAAGGGCGGGTATCCCTGATGCCGTGATGCTTGAATTGTGTCAGGGAGCTGGCAAGTTCAAGAGGGAAAATAAGACTGAGGAGAGATTTTGCTTTATACATTCACCACACTTACTGAACGGCTCTCATTCATCACACACTCCTTTTCAAGGACCAGAAAGTCCTGGTTTACTAACATAGCCTCTCAGTGTCTCCTACCGCTTTCTTTCCCTCTCATGGGAATCTGCAAACTCACAGTTTAGTCTATGTGCTTTTCTGGCATGGTCTAACTATACCCCATGAGGTTCTTTATCATTCTAA